>NC_057807.1:471738363-471761628 GCF_018294505.1 Triticum aestivum | reverse complement strand
ATGCCACAGTCGGACGTCGGGGCGACATCACAGAAAGGGCTTTAAAAGAAATGCCACAGTCGGACATCGGGGCGACATCACAGAGAGGGCTTTAAAAGAAATGCCACAGTCGGACGTCGGGGCGACATCACAGAAAGGGCTTTAAAAGAAATGCCACAGTCGGACGTCGAGGCAACATCACAGAAAGGGCTTTATTCACAAGTAAATAATACTCATAATAAATATTCAATTCATGATAATAAACAGGTTAGTCCACCCACAGGAATAACATTTAACCGGACTTAGCACTCATGGGATTCACCGGAGTCTCTGTCATCAAACTGATATTGTTAGGACAAGATAATACGAATTTGGACATGGAATAGATGATTCAAGGAATGTATGACTCTGCAGAGTATGTACAAAAATTTTCCCACAGCCAACGGATTTCCGTAGTCACGAAGGACTAGTTCCATTTACGGTTTTTCGGAAGAAAACACAGCTATCCAGTACACACCCATCCTACCTCTCGATGCCAGGACTCACCCTAGACATCGTCCAAGAAAAACTTTTGAGACGGGGAGATCACAATCTCGAATAGCATGGGATCAAATTTATATACGCGCGCTCTAAGGGGTGCCCCCCTCTCGGTCCCAACCGGAAACACCCATGCCCCCTGACCGGATGACTGGCTTTAATCCAGGGCCATGTAACCATCATCCCGGCCTCTCCTTTTGGTGTGTACCAGGAAAGCGGTTTGCAACTTACTAAACCATATTCCTTGCGGAAAACATGTGGTAGTACAGGGAAGGAAATGAGAGGATCTGGACCGATACGGTTTGACACTGAAGTCATATAGTCTGGCATAAGACTGGCATGCTACGACACTGCCATCTTACCCATCCTCATGCCAACACATGGCCATTCATACTCACATCCATCCACTTATGGATCATCGAACTCACTTACCTCAACATTGCATAAAATAACGTTCATCGGTATGCTCATCAACATGCCATGAAACTAACTAAATGCAAAACATGCCAAGACACTCATCATATCAAAAGTTCAAACATGCTTGCCTGGTTCAGAGTAGTCGGAGCCTAGCTCGGTGAAGTTCGCGGCTCCGTCACCTCCTTCGGTATCTATGGTATAAAGAAAATATATGCGCTATCGTAAATACCAAGGGGTGCACAAAAAGTATTCCAAATATTTTTCAAATAAATCTGATAAAAAACTAGACAAAATTTTAAAGAGAACAGAAAAAGAATCAATCAAAAATACCTTTCTATTTAAAAGTTATAAGGGGTTTAATCCAGGGACTCATCTGTAATGAAACAGAAAGTTTCCAGGGGCTAGTTTATAAAAACAGAAAACGCTTCGGCAGAAACTACGCCAGCCCAAAGGGAAAGCGCATTTGGCAGAAGGCGTTTTCAGAAAACGCTTCGTTTAGAAAGGACAGAGAGGCTAACAGCGGGTCCCACTTGTCATGTTTAAACTTTCAAATGGGAGGGACGAGGCTCGTCGGCGCCCGAGGGCTGCGGTGGTCGCCGGCGGCGATCCACGGCGAGGTAAGGGGATCGGAGGTTACCAACATGCTCACCGTGTCCTTCCGCAACGGTGGGTGGTGGTGTTGGTCGCCGGGGAGCACCACGTCGACGGCGGTCTCAACCCCGGCGGACGGTGGTTCGGGTGTGGATGGAGCTCGTCGGAGAGGACTGCAAAGGCCAAATTGATGAGGGGGTTAGAGTACTGGGTGTGAGAGAGGGCTACGGACGAGGTTTGGGCGCCGGAGATGGCCTCACCGGAGTGAATCAAGCTGGAGGCCGAGGCGGAGCAAGGCGGCCGGAGTTGGGGAAGGAGACCTCCTCGAGGTCCTCCTGGTGGCTTGGCAGGGTCCTGGGGAGGTGCAGTGAAGGTGCGTGCTCGAGGGCGAGCTCGGGTTCCTTTTTATAGGCGATTCGAGGCGGTGGCCGAGAACGGGGTTCTCCGACGAAGCTTACGGCGGCGCAGGGCATTGGTCAGGGAGGATTAGGGGTCGAGCGCCGTCGTGGGGGTTCAATGGGTCCGTTTAGGTGCTAAACTGGCCGGGGTTTGGGTGTTTGGGTCGAGCTCGACGGAACGGGGGTGGCGCGGCCCGTCGGCGGCAGGGAGCACGTTCCGTGCTTGCCGGGCCACGGTGATGGTGCCACGGGCGTGCGCTGGCATGCATGAGGCCCGGAGAGCCAGGGGGCTTTGGGCGGCGCTGACCAGCGTTCTGCCGTGGTGTGCCTTCTGTCGGCCAAGAGGGAGGGGCTGCGAGCATCGAGCCAAGCACACTGTGAGCTTGTGACTGAACTCTGAAGAAAACGACACTGTAAAACTGAATTTTACTGAACTTTACTGAAAATGCAAAGAACAGTGCAGCTCAGGTGTTCGACAGAATGCTTTTGGCATCTAGGGATTTTTCCTTGAGATGAAATTTGGTGGAGTGGCTTCTTATTGCTCTAGTAGGCTGCATGATTTTTGGTGGAATTTTTGGAGGAGTGTAGATATGAATTTCATCAAATTTGTCAAATCTGGTCCAAACTTGCAGTGAGTGAAATTTGAAATATTTTAAAAGAAGAAGAGTGGATCAAGATGGTTCTAGGTTGTGGGTACTAAAGACAATCCAGGGAAGTTGGTTTGGGATAAAAACTCAAAGGCAAAGTGGTACTTGCTTTGAAAATCACTTAGGCTCAAAATAATTTGCAGAAATGTTTTGGGAGATAAAATAATTGAAATAAAATCCAAAACTTGTTTGGACTTGTTGAGACAGAGGATTTAAATTGCTCAAAGGTGGAGGGAGGGGTTTTGAGAAGATTTACTATAGGAGACATGGTAAAACCATGGGTGGTTTCAAAAAGAAAGAAGTCCCAAAACTCCTAGGGTTTCTTTTTTTAAATGAAAATAAATAAGTTTGAGAGGGTAACAACCAGAAGGAAAAGCTTCCAAAAAATCAACACCAAATTTGAAAGGGAAAAGAAAATCCTTGCCAAAGGAAAGGAAGTTTTTAAGAGGAAGGATTTCTGGAAAAGAATTTTTTTTAAAGCCCTCTCTTAAAAATCCAACAAAGTTTTTGATAAAAACCAAATTAAAATTTTGGAGTGTCACAACACCTACCCCCTTAGGAAAAATCTCGTCCCCGAGATTTCAGCTGATCCTTAAATAAGTGTGGATGCTCTGTCCGAAGAAAATCCTCTCTTTCCCAAGTTGCTTCACTGTCGGTGTGATTGCTCCACTGGACTTTGAAAAACTTGATGGTCTTCTGTCGGGTCCTCCTTTCAGACTCCTCTAATATTCTTACGGGACGTTCCCGATAAGTGAGGTTTGGCTGCACGTCAATGTTTTCATGGGACACTTGTTTCTCTGGGTTGCTTACGCACTTCCTCAATTGCGAGACATGGAACACGTCGTGGACATCGGATAATTCCTCGGGTAAGTCTAGCTGGTAGGCTACCGTGCCTCTTCGTGCCCTTATACAGAAAGGTCCGATGAATCTTGGTGCTAGCTTCCCTTTAATCTTGAATCGTTGCAATCCTCTCATAGGGGATACTCTCAGGTATACGAACTCACCGGGTTCGAAGCTGACCCTACGATGTTTCTGATCATAATAACTCTTCTGTCGACTTTGAGCGGTCTTAAGTCGGTCTCTGATTAGCTTGACCTTTTCCTCGGCTTCTCTGAGCATGTCTGGTCCAAAGATTCGGCTGTCTCCGGTCTCTGACCAATTTAACGGGGTACGACATCTCCGTCCGTATAAAGCCTCAAATGGTGCCATTTGCAGGCTGGCCTGGTAGCTATTGTTGTACGCGAACTCGGTGTATGGCAGGCTTTCTTCCCAACTGGTTCCATATGTGAGGACACATGCTCTCAGCATGTCTTCTAAAACCTGGTTTACGCGTTCTGTTTGTCCATCAGTCTGTGGGTGATATGCGGTACTGAAGGCTAGTTGGGTTCCCAGAGCCTGTTGTAAATGCTCCCAAAATCTTGAGATGAACTGAGTGCCTCTGTCGGATATTATAGTCTTCGGGACACCGTGCAGACAAACTATGCGGGAAAGATAAATCCTGGCAAGCCTCTGAGTGGTGTGGGTCGTCTTTATTGGAATAAAGTGTGCCACTTTGGTTAATCTGTCCGTGATGACCCATATGGCATCATTCCCGTGTCGTGACCGAGGTAGTCTGACAATGAAATCCATCCCTATTTCATCCCATTTCCACTCAGGTATTTTGTTCGGTTGCAGTAGTCCGGCTGGTCTCTGATGCTCGGCTTTTATGCGTTGACATGAGTCGCAACATGCAATGAAAGTGGCTATGTCCCTCTTCATACCGTACCACCAAAATCTTTCCTGAATATCTTTATACATTTTGGTTCTTCCAGGGTGGATCGAGTACGGGGCGGTGTGGGCTTCAGCTAAATTTGCTGTTTAAGGTCTTCTATATTTGGCACGCAGAGCCTGTCTCCGTACCATAATATTCCTTCATTGTCTATGACGAATTCCGAGGCCTGGCCCATACTCACCTTTCTTTTGATGCCTTCGATGCTGGGGTGACCGGGCTGAGCTACTTTAATTTCCTCCACAAGGTCGGGTTGTATTTCCAAGTTTGATAGGGTGCCTTCTGCTACCATCATCAAGTTGAGCTTGGCAAATTCTTGTTGGAATTCGGGCCTCAAGCTGTGCAGATTGTTTTCGTCGGAGCTGGGGTTCCGACTAAGGGCATCGGCCACTACATTTGCTTTCCCTGGATGGTAATTGATACCAACATCATAATCCTTTACCAACTCCAACCAACGTCGTTGCCGTAAGTTTAGTTCTGGCTGTGTGAAAATATATTTGAGACTTTTATGATCCGTATATATTTCACATCGATTCCCAAGTAAGAAATGCCTCCATTCCTTGAGTGCATGAATAACTGCTGCCATTTCTAAGTCATGAGTGGGATAATTTTCCTCATGCTTGCGAAGTTGCCTTGAAGCGTAGGCGACAACCTTGCCTTCCTGCATCAACACGCATCCGAGACCCTTTCTGGACGCGTCACAATATACTTCAAAATTCTTGTGTATGTCGGGTACAATTAATACCGGTGCTGTCGTTAACTTCCGCTTTAGCTCTTGGAAACTTTTCTCGCAGGCTTCTGTCCATTCAAACTTCTTATCTTTCTTGAGCAACTGTGTCATAGGCTTGGCTATGGTGGAGAATCCTTCAATAAATCTGCGGTAATATCCTACCATTCCCAAGAAACTCCGTATGTCTGTTACGCTGGCTGGTGACTTCCAGCCAAGTATGGCCTTGACTTTCTCTGGGTCCACTGCGATACCGTCTTGGGTCAGTACGTGGCCTAGAAAGCCTACTTGTCTTAGCCAAAATTCGCACTTGCTGAACTTGGCATACAATTGGTGTTTTCTGAGCTCTCCTAGCACAATCCTGAGATGTTCTGCGTGCTCTTCTGGTGTCTTGGAGTATACCAGAATATCATCGATGAATACCACGACAAACTTGTCCATAAACTTCATAAATACTTTGTTCATGAGGTGAACAAAATATGCTGGGGCGTTAGTTAATCCAAATGGCATCACTGTGAACTCGTACAGTCCATATCTGGAGGTGAAGGCTGTTTTGGGGATATCTTCCGTTCATACCTTCAATTGATGGTATCCTGACCTTAAGTCAATTTTTGAGAATACCTTGGCCCGAGCGAGTTGATCAAACAAATCGTTTATCCTTGGCATCAGGTATTTGTTTTTGACTGTGACCATGTTAAGTGCTCGATAGTCAATACACAATCTCAGCGTTCCATCCTTCTTTTTGGCAAATAAAATTGGTGATCCCCAAGGTGAGGAGCTGGCTCGAATGTATCCTTTGTCTAGCAATTCCTTTATTTGTTTCTTCAACTCAACTAATTCAGATGGTGCCATTCGGTACGGTTTCTTGTATATGGGGGTGGTTCCTGGTGCGAGCTCAATGCTGAATTCTATCCCTCGGTCTGGTGGCATGCCTGGTAGCTCTTCAGGGAATACATCTGGAAATTCACACACTACTGGAACCTTGTTTAGCTCAGAAACGTCCACCTTATTTAATCTCGGTTGCCGGGGTATTTTTCCTTCCTTGGCTGATACTCTTATTGTCTTCCCTTGGTGGTGTGTGAGAATTACGGTCCTGTTGAAACAGTCGATAAACCCCTTGTTGGTGGTTAGCCAGTCCATCCCTAGGATGACATCCAGTCCTTTATTTTCCAACACAATAAGATTTGCGTGAAACTCCAATCCTTCGAACTCAATGACCACATTCTGACAGTAATTCTGAGTAACTTGCTGAATCCTAGGGGACTTGATGATCATGGATTTCTCCAAAGGAAGCATTGAAAAATCATTTTGCAAAGCAAGACTTTTCGAAATGAAAGAGTGAGAAGCTCCAGAATCAAACAAAACCATTGCAGGTATTGTGTTGACAGGAAACGTACCGAGTACGATATCCGGAGCATTTTGTGCCTCCTCTTTGGTTACGTGGTTCAGATGACCCTTCCTGTGGTTATTGTTGGGATTGAAATTGTTTCGCTTGGGCGCTGAATTATTGCCGCCGTTGTTCGGCTTTGGGGTTGAGTTCCTCGGCTTGGGGCACTGTTTGGCATAGTGCCCTTCTTCTCCACAAGCGTAACAAGTAACGCCGGGGCAATAGGTGAATTCCTTGTCCCTTGCATGAAAATTCTTGATTGGGCGTGAGACATTGGATGAGGATTTGTGTGTCCCACCCTTTTGAAAATCTGTCCTGCTTCGGTGATTGCGAGCATGGTTAGTCTGGTCCCTTTTTCGCTTGCGGATATCTTCCAGACTGCATCTCTCATTTTCCAGAGTAATGGCTTTGTCCACCAATGTTTTAAAATAAGGAAAAGTGTGCACGACCAGTTGGCATTTAAGCGCGGGCGCCAGACCGTCAAGGAATTTCTCCATCTTCTTGATTTCAGTCATACGCTCTTCATTGGCGTAGCGGGACAATAGAGTAAATTGACTGTTGTAATCTGACACTGTCATGTTCCTTTGTTTGAGGTCATCAAACTCTCTCTTCTTGATTTTCATAATACTCTTAGGAATGTGTGCACCACGGAAACCTTCCTTGAAATCATCCCAGGTTATGTCATTTTCGTTGGGATGCATGTGCAGAAAATTCTCCCACCACGATGCGGCTGCTCCTGTGAGATAGTGCGGAGCATACAATACGTTTTCGGGGTCTGAACATTTTGCAATAATTAATTTCCTCTCCATATCTCGAAGCCAGTCCTCGGCTTCAAGAGGTTTGTCAGTGTGAGAAAATGTTTGGGGACGTGTCTTCTGAAGCTCAGATAACTTGGATTGCTGCTGATACTGTCCATGGTGATTCCCCATATTGATGACTTGGTTCATCATTTCACGACGTTGTTGCTGACTCTGTTCATAAAGGCGGCACATTTGGGAAAGTGCCGTTTCACTGTTCTGTTGACTCGACTGCCCTTGTGTGAAATTGTTGCCTGGTTGAGTGTCATAATCTTCCTCTGGCGGAGTAGGCATGGAGCGAGTCCAAGGACGAGACATTTTTCACTCTGGGGATATATTTTGTAAAACTCATAAGAAAGCGAAGATGGTCGCAAAAACAAATCCAAAATTGCACAAGGATGGCAAATAATCTAAATGACCAAGATCACTTAAGAAAACAAATTGAATTGCGCACGGAGAAGGACTGCTCATTACATATCTTACACGCAGGCGGTAATTATACAATACATCACTCAGGATATGCGTACATAATCCTGACATGTTATTTAGGCTAGTGCACTTCTCCAGATCCTACATGATGCGCAAACAGGCTACTACTCACAACCTATGTACATATAAACATATCATACAAAGCGGTACATAACATGGCGGCTAAGCGTACTCAGGCGGAGATGTTGATGATCTCCTTGGCCCTGCCAAGGGTGAGGCGCAGTGAGGCTGGGGACTCGACCTCCTCCTCACTAATAGGCTCCAGACATGAAGAGCTGTGTCGGGTAGATGGAGCGGGTGCCAGGGGCGGAGCAACATGAATAGGAGTAGGCACAACGAGTGGTGCAGTGCGCGCTGGAGTGGGCGCAATGGCCTGGTTGAACTCTTCGGTGGTAGGCAGGCGACGAGTAGGTGCATAAGATGCTGATGACGAGATAAAAGTCAGTGGCGGTGCGGCGGGCAGGAGCTCCCTCCTGTTGGCGGCACAGCCATGGACTGAGTCCATGCGGGCAGCTATGAAGTCGTCCACCAGGTTGTCGAAGGCTGCCTCCAGAGCCCGGAGATACTCAATAAGCATCTCAAAAGCCTCATCTCGTTCTCCTCTGGGGCAGGAGAATGCGTAGTGACAGGTGTAAGGCACATGGCATGGAAGATAGCGGTAGCGACGAGTCTTCATCGCGGGAAGGACATCCCTGAGGCGAGCTATCGCCTCACGGGCTGCCATCTGCATAGCATGCCTCTCCGTAGGCATGGCTCTTCGCACGAACCGGAAGCGGCGTAACTCACCACGCCCTCCCCTGAACTGCACCGTGACCTGGTGCATGGTCAGACTGTCGTTGACCTTGTGCTGGAAGAGTGTGAAGACTGGGCGCACAGACGGCCCCATCGCAACCTGAACGATGAAGGAGAGAAGCTTGACGAACCCATCGGGCGCGTTGGCGAAGGTCTGAGACTCGCAGCTGTTGTCAGCCATCTACGAAAGTAGTCAAAAAAATCCTGCATGGTCAGATCATAAATTTATGCTGACTGACAGAAAATGACAACAATCAAGAAAATATGAAAAGGCTCAATCATGCTAATAACCAATTAGCGATCGCACCTAGTGGCTTCCTGCAGTCAGCTTGGCTCTGGTACCAAGCTTGTCACGACCGGTTTTCCAATAAAAATATTTATTGAGAAACCAATCTTTTGAGTCCAGTATGAGAGAAATCCTCCTCACTGGTAGACAAATTCTTGATACAATAAGCCAGTAGCATAGGATATATTACAGGTTGAGCTAGGGCTGCTCAACAAATTATTACAAGCGCGCCAATAATTATACATAATGGCGGATATGACACAATGGGGTGGTGGCATACTACTGACTCAAGGATAAAGTGATGGTGGAATAACACAGTGGGGAGTGTGATAACACGACTCTCAAACTGGCATCTCATCGAGCGTCGAGGTGAGGCTCGATAAATTTATTCGGGTTGCGGAAGCGGATATAATACAGTGACCAAATCCAGGGTCGCACGAGACTGACTGGGATTCCTCTAGGCGTCGGACTCGCTATCGAACTCTTCATCCATGAGATCGCCTTCGTCAGCATCTGGCCAAATCAACAAGCCAGTGAGTACTTTGAAAGTACTCGCAAGACAGTTCGGACGTAAGATATAACAAATGCATGCATGAATGCGTCATGATTAATTCACCAATGTACATTTAAAGTATTAGCAGGCAAGGTAAGCAAAGAGGGAATCGGCGGTAGTCCACCTGAAATCCCGACAGAAATATAAATGGAAACCGATCGGGTGTCTGAAGCGACGCCTCGTGTCAGGACCCCGACTCGATGTCACATCGATCTAGCCGGTAACACCTCATATCACTTTGCGGCCTCACGCACGGTATCCCCACGGGTGTCGTCTTACCTTTTCCCGGGACCGTTTGCGCCTTTTGGCTCACGTATATGATAGTGTCGCTAGCATCCATATGATAAGGAGCCCGGGCTGACATGACTAGTCGTAAACCCAAAGTGGCACAGACTTACAGGGACAGGCATCCATGACCCAGCTTCGAACGTGTCGGTCATCAGCAAGTGGGTTCGGGCTGTAGCACTGGGCTAGCAGGACTCCGGTAAACCGAGCTGTAGCGGGCTAACAGGACTCCGGTACTCAAAGCGTGACATTTCCCCGAAGGGACAGACACAGGAACGAAGAAGGACACATGCCGGCCAGCCTAAGTGTTCCAGAGCAGTAGCAAGCTACCATGGCTCAGCGGTAACACTAGGAGACATTTTCCGGTAAGAGAGGCTACTAAAGATAAACAACTAGATAGTCAGATCCCACACATACCAAGCATTTCAATCATACACACAATATGCTCGATATGTGCAAATACAACGAAGCATCACAACATGACTCTACGACACAAGTACTTTATTTAAGGCTCAGGGAGCCATACATAACATACACAAAGGTACGGGTCTCACGACCCAACATACAAGTCATACAGTCATACAAACCAGCAGCGGAAGTACATTGTCTGAGTACAGACAACTAGTAAAATAAAAGAGGCTTGGAAAGCCTAACTATACTACGTGGTCCATCACAAGCTCAGGGTCACCACCTGGGTCTTTAGCCTACTCGTTGATGTCAACGTCTACATAGAACCCATCAGAAGGGGTTGCAGCGTCTTCTGTAAAAATGTAGATTATAGCAACATGAGTACAAAGGTACTCAGCAAGACTTACATCAGATCCTACATACATGCATAGTATCAAGAAGGGTTGGTGGAGTTATTGCAGCAAGCCAGCTTTGACTCTTGGCTAGGCTATCCTACGATACTTCAATTTGAAATGGTTTTGCGCACACGAGTCCACTACTCACCACTTCAATACACTACCGAGGATCCACCTCCGTCTTCCTACGGAAGAGCCATCCTCGGCACTCACACTTATCTTGAGGCTTTTAGTAGTTTCCATTTACTTGTCTATGAACTGTATAGGCAACCAAGTAGTCCTTTACCGCGGACGCGGCTATTCGAATAGATTATGATAACCCTGCAGGGGTGTACTTCTTCACACATGTTTCCACCACTTAGCGTCTGCACACGACATGTGCTCGGCAGACTTCAAGCGAAAGCCGACGTGGGTGTAGACCACGACCTACCTAAACACTTAAGCCTCTAGTCCAGGTTTATCGCCTATTCAGGTTCCATCCGCAGGGAGTCCGGCCGAGGTTTCCCATACGGCCCCGAACGATGTGAACAGGGTTCCCGAGATACCTAACGGGTATTCGGTACACCCGGCCATGTACCTACCGCATCACAGCCCACCCCTACGGTCAGTGCTGTGCACGGCCTCCAGTAGGCTACAAACACCAGAAACTACTTGCAACTCCTGCACAGAGAGCTAGGGTGAATAAGAAGTCGAGCGGGGTCATATTTCAGGGCCCAATGCATGGTAGTAGCTGTATCTTAAATCACACATACAGATCTCAGTGCTTAAGGTCGGCTTCAATGAAACAACCCACCATGTACTCCTACATGGCCTCTCATCGATACCTTTACCAAATCGTGTTCACCACACCACTCTCATTACCGACATAATCATTTCGCTCTAGCCCATCACCCAGATGAACCAGACCTGACACGACTCTAAGCATAGCAGGCATAGCAAGGTAGGAACAACACATACATATGGCTCAATCAACTCCTACACATGCTAGTGGGTTTCATCTAGTTACTGTGGCAATGACAGGTCATGCAGAGGAAATGGGTTCAACTACCGTAGCACACAGCAGTTTGAAACGCGTTGTCTTAATGCAGTAAAAGAGAGCAGGAGCGAGAACATGGGATTGTATCGATATGATCAAATGGTTGGTTGCTTGCCTGATGGTTCGATGCACTGATACGGTTCTTCGTTAGGGTAATCACGGTACTCCTCGGGGGCAGAACCTGCTGCAAAGAACACCGATATACAACCATCACCAAACAATATGCGACAATATGATGCATGCATGAAACATGGCAATATGAGTGTGTTGGGCTAATGCAACTAAAACTAGAAGGGTTTGAACAAATTTGAATCAAAGATTCAAATTTCAAACTCAAGCATGGCCTTTTAAAGTGCCTTTCCTTGTTCTGCTTGAAACATCAATTTAACTTGTTTGATCATGCATGAAAATGGTACAGATGGATAGATTGGATTTTTCTGATCCTTTTTCATATATAATTTGTCCAAATTGGAGTTACAGAATAAAAGTTATGAATTTTTGAAGTTTAATTAATATTCTGGAATTTCCTGATTAAATTTAAATCCAGAAATTATAATTATTGCGCCAGCATGACGTCAGCATGACGTCAGTGGTCAACTGCGGCTGTCTGGGGTCAAACCTGACGTGTGGGGTGCACACGTCAGTGACAGGGGGGTTAAACAGGGTTAGTTTAATCCTAATTAGGGGTTAGTGGCGCTGGGGGCCCACTGTCAGTGTCAGGGGGTTAACTATTAGTGGTTAGCACTAATCCTAATTAGCTACTGGGCTGGGCCCACCTGTCAGGGACTCAGGGGGGTTCATGCCGTGGTCAAAGTGGGTCAAACCCACCGGCGACGTGACGCCGGCGAGGCCCGAGACGGCGGCGCGACGCGGGATCGCGCTACAGGGCACGGGCGAGGCCGTGCTTGGGCTTGTTGGAAAGCTCTTGCTCCCGCGCGTCGAACGGTGGCCGTGGCTGGGCCTGGGGTGGCCGGAGTCGACGGCGGCGAGCTCGGCTGCGGCCGCCGGAGTTCGGGTGCGGTCGGAATCGGTGTTGCAGGGGGTTTGGGGAGGCGTTAGTGCGTGCTGCGTGCTCCTAGTGAGGTGTGGAGCACGATAGTGTGCTCGGTTGGGTGCTACGGTGACCGTGGCCACGACGGCGACTTCGCCGGCGGCGTGGAGCTCTCGGCCAAGGTGGGGCTAGGGCCTAGAGATCGAACGAGACCAGGGGAGAAGGGGGAAACGACTCGGGGGCTCACCGCGGAGCTGCAGGGATGGTTAGCGGGCTCGGGGACGCGCTGGAGACGGCAAATTTGATGGCGACGATGGTCGGAGCCCGAAGAGGGGAACGGCAACGTGGCGGCGATGCAGGGCTTCCGGGGAGCTGTGGGTCGGTGGAGAGGAAAGAGGGGGTCGAGGCGGAGCTCCTGAGCTAGTCGGGGGAGCGAGGGGTGGCCGGAGACGGCTGCTGTGGCGAACGGCGGCGACGGTGGTGTTCGGCCGTGTGAGAGAGAGAGCGAGGGAGAGGAGGGAAGAGCCGAGGGAGAGTGAGAGAGAGCAGGGGGGAGGCGTGGCGTCGTCCGGGGCATCGAGCAAGGAGGGGAGGGCAGGCAAGCAGGGAGAGAGGTGGCGTGGCGCGGTGGCACGCGCGCGCGCCGGCCACACTCCCCTCCCTCTGTCGGGACGAAGACGACAGAGGAGGGAGGTGGGCTGGGCCGGCTGCTGGCTGGGCCAGCCAGCTGGCTGGGCCGCACAGTGGAGGAGCCCAGGTAAGCTCCTCCTGTTATTTATTTTCTGTTTTCTAATTTCTGACATTTGTTTTGATTTAAAAAATATATTAAATCATTTATTTAACTTATGCCAATTTTTGCAGGAGCTATATATATTATTCCAGAGCTCCTTTATATTTGGCATAATATTTGGACATATATTAATATATATAATTAATATATTTCCAATGCAAATATTTATGCATTAATTCCAAATGCCCAAAATAAATACCTATGAGCTCTTAAAAATATTGGTTTGATTTTTATCTCTGTCCAATATTTTCAGAGAGCATCATGAGCATTTTCTTGGACCCTTTTGGAGAAATTTTTATTTGGGTCATTTTCAAAATGATTCTGAGGGTTTCACAGATCCCCATTTCAAGTTTCTGATGAAAGAGTAAACATGATGCAACACTCTAATGCATGGCTAACTAGGATGTGACAACTCACCCCCACTCAAAAGAATCTCGTCCCGAGATTTGGGTTCCTCCGGGAAGAAGGCGGGATACTCGAGTCGAAGACGATCCTCCCTTTCCCAAGTTGCTTCATCCTCAGAATGGTGCGACCATTGAACTTTGAGAAACTTGATATTATGACGTCGAGTGGAACGTTCGGCCTGATCGAGGATACAAATGGGGTACTCTCGATATGTAAGATTATCTTGGAGATCAAGTGTTTCGTGGTCCACTTCACGGATAGGATCCGAGAAGCAACGCCTGAGTTGAGAAACGTGGAAGACATCGTGGACCCTGGAGAGGTGCGGAGGTAGTTCCAACTGGTAGGCAACTTCTCCTCGTTTGGCAAGAATGCGAAAAGGTCCAATGTAACGAGGAGCCAATTTGCCTTTGATACCGAAACGATGGGTTCCCTTCAGAGGGGTGACCCGAAGATAAGCCTTCTCGTCAACCTCGAAAGTCATAGCCTTATGTTTTCGGTCATATTGACTCTTTTGACGAGATTGGGCTGTTTTCAACTTTTCACGAACGATGCGAACTTGTTCTTCTGCTTCCTGAATCATATCCGGGCCAAAGAATTGTCTTTCCCCGGTCTCTGACCAGTTAAGGGGTGTCCGACACCGTCGTCCATAGAGAACTTCAAAAGGGGCTTTACCCAAGCTAGATTGATAGCTGTTGTTGTAAGCGAATTCAGCAAATGGAAGACACTTCTCCCAGTCCATTCCGAATGAGATAACAGAGGCTCGAAGCATGTCTTCTAGAATTTGGTTGACGCGTTCCACTTGACCACTCGACTGAGGGTGGAAAGCGGTGCTAAAGGAGAGACGGGTCCCCATAGCATTTTGGAAACTTTCCCAAAATCGAGAGGTGAAAAGACTTCCTCGATCCGAGTTAATTTCCAAAGGAACACCATGGAGGGACACTATTCGGGAGATGTATAAGTCTGCCAGCTGACTAGCGGTTATACTCTCACGAACAGGTAAGAAATGGGCTACTTTGGAAAGACGATCGACCACGACGAAAATAGCATTATTCCCTCTCTTGGTCCTGGGAAAACCGGTAATGAAATCCATACCAATCTTATCCCATTTCCATTCAGGAATAGCTAAGGGTTGAAGGGTGCCAGCAGGCCGTTGGTGCTCTGCTTTAACACGACGACAGACGTCGCAATTAGCAATATACTGAGCAATTTCTCTTTTCATCCTAGTCCACCAGAACCTCTGGCGTAGGTCCTGATACATCTTAGTACTACCGGGATGAATGGTGAGAGGAGATTCATGAGCTTCTTTAAGGATCAACTGCCGTAGATGCTGGTTCTTGGGAACCACTAGACGGTTCTCAAAGTACACAACACCATGATCATTTGTGGAGAAACAACTAGCACCTCCGCTAGCAATGTTCTCTTTGATTTTAGCTATTCCCTTATCTCGCTTTTGGGCAGCAATGATTTGATCCGAAAGAGTAGGTTTTGCTACCAAGGTGGAAAGAAAACCTTGAGGAACAATGTGAAGGTTAAGCTTCCGAAATTCCTCATGGAGAAGCGGTTGACTTTGTTGTAACATCAGGTTGTTACAATAAGATTTACGACTTAGCGCATCAGCCATGACGTTGGCTTTCCCTGGGGTGTAAGTTATTCCTAAGTCGAAATCTGTGATCAACTCAACCCAACGTCTTTGCCTGAGATTCAAATCCGGTTGGGTGAAGATGTACTTCAGGCTTTGGTGATCAGTGAATATTTCGCAACGGTTACCGAGGAGGTAATGTCGCCAGGTCTTAAGTGCATAGACTACGGCTGCAAGCTCTAGATCATGAGTAGGATAATTCTCCTCATGTGGGTGCAATTGCCGTGAAGCGTAGGCAATTACGTGTCGATCTTGCATGAGGATGCAACCTAGTCCTTGTCGCGAGGCGTCGCAGTAGATAACAAAGTCCTTGGAGAAGTCTGGCGGTACCAGTACGGGTGCAGAGGTCAGGCGTCTTTTCAGTTCCTGAAAGCTGTGCTCACATTGTGGAGTCTATTCGAACTTTTTATCTTCCTTGAGGAGTTCGGTTAGAGGTTTAGCAACTTTGGAGAAGTTCTCGACAAAGCGACGACAATAGCTCGCTAAGCCTAGAAAACTCCGAACTTGCTTGACCGATTCAGGTGGAGTCCAATTAAGGACGGCTTGAACTCGCTCAGGGTTAACAGCAATACCTTTACCAGATATTACATGACCTAGATAGGTCACTTCTGACAACCAGAATTCACATTTAGAAAATTTGGCATAAAGGCGATGCTCTCGAAGTTTCTTCAACACTAGCCTTAAATGTTCGGCATGTTCTTCCTCGTTCTTGGAGTAGATGAGTATATCATCGAGGTAAACCACGACGAATTTATCCAAATACTCCATGAAGATTGAGTTCATTAACCGAGAAAAGGTGGCTGGAGCGTTGGTTAAACCGAAGGACATGACGGTGTACTCGTATTGGCCATAACGAGTAACAAAGGCCCTTTTAGGAATGTCCCCGTTTCTGATTTTGATTTGATGGTAGCCCAACCTCAAATCCATCTTGGAGAAGACTGAGGATCCAGCGAGCTGATCATACAG
Organism: Triticum aestivum; assembly: GCF_018294505.1. Lineage (NCBI taxonomy): Eukaryota > Viridiplantae > Streptophyta > Magnoliopsida > Poales > Poaceae > Triticum > Triticum aestivum. The sequence goes on along the minus strand of NC_057807.1, from coordinate 471,745,345 downwards.
ATTGTTGATCCTGGGAAGTGGATATTTGTTCTTGATTGTGACCAAATTGACAGGTCGGTAATCTACAACCATCCGGTCCGTACCATCCTTCTTCTTGACGAATAGGACGGGGCAAGCCCACGGAGATGAACTAGGGCGGATGAAACCCTTTTTCAAGGATTCATCGAGTTGTTTCTTAAGCTCGGCTACTTCTAGTGGTGCGATCTTATAAGGTCTTCTAGCAATCGGAACGGTTCCGGGGATGAGGTCGATTACGAACTCAACATCCCTGTCAGGTGGAACACCTGGCAATTCCTCTGGAAAGACATCCGGGAAGTCACGGACTACCGGAATGTCCTCAAGGTCTGGCAAAGGGCTGGCATTAAGAGAATATAATTTTCGCTTGGCTATTCGAGTCAAGACATTGACTATCTTCCCCGAAGGATGGGTGAGTTGAACAGTCCTAGAGAAGCAATCAATTTTGGCTTGATGAGCTGACATCCAGTCCATACCCAAAATGATATTAATATCTGAAGATTTAAGGGCTATCAAAGACGCGAGAAAAACAAGTCTGTCGACTTGGATTTCATTTCCATAACTTACCCTAGAGGTCTGCCATCTAGAACCAGGGGTAGAAATTTCCATAGTGGATGGCATGTCACAGAATGCAACGTTATGCAAACGAGCATAATTTTCGGATATAAAAGAATGAGAGGCTCCTGTATCGAAAAGAACAGATGCCGGGTGGCAATTTACAAGAAGCGTACCGAGAACGACGTTGGGATCCTCTTGAGCTTCTTCGGCAGAGATACAGTTGATATGGCCACGTGAAGCGGTGACCGGTTTGGCGTGGAATATTTTCCCTGTCGGCTTGCCACGGCCAACAGCTTTAGCAGATTGGTTGGGGTTGGTCTGAGGACACTCACGCATATAGTGACCAGATTCCCCACACTTGAAACAAGTCACGGAACTGGTACGTGGAGGAGCATTATTGATTGGACCCCCATAGGGCTTGGCTGGAGCAGACTGTTGAACGGGGCGAGGCGCCTGGAAAGATGGCCTCGGTGTGAACCTGGGTGGCAGGGCGGTGTTGGGTACCCACACGCGGCGCTTCTGAGGACCAGCACCGGATGAGGAACCCATATCACGGCCATGCTTGCGTGTTGCGTCGTAGTCAGTCTGACCAGTTTCAGCACTGATGGCTTTGTTGACAAGTTTCTGAAAAGATGTGCACTCATGTAGACGGAGGTCGCGGCGAAGCTCAGGACTAAGTCCCTTACGGAACCTTGCTTGCTTCTTGGCGTCAGTAGAACTTCCTCGGTTGCATATCGTGCGAGATTACCAAACTCCCTACTGTAAACATCCACAGAAAGTCGGCCTTGGGTGAAATTGCAGAATTCCTCACGTTTACGGTCCATGAGACCCTCCGGAATGTGATGTTCACGGAAAGCCTCGCTGAATTCAGCCCAAGTAGTGACATGGCCCGCTGGGCGCATAGCTCCATAATTCTCCCACCATAGACTGGCGGGGCCTTCAAGATGATATGCAGCAAAGGTGACCTTGTCAGCCTCCGCTACCAGCGCGGAACGCAGTTTGTGAGAGATACTGCGAAGCCAGTCATCAGCGTCGAGAGGCTCGACGGAGTGGTGGAACGTGGATGGATGTAATTTGATAAAATCACTGAGTGACACCACGTTAGTCCTCTGATGGTGTGCTGTGTTCTGTTCGATACGCTCCAACAAACGGTTGGTCTCCCGCTTGTTTCTCTCAGCTTCCATCATAACCTTGGCTAGTGAAGGAGGATGAGGCAGATTTGCATCCCTGACTTCACTGCCTTCGGCCTGCTCTTGAGGAGCAGGGTTAGTGCGCGTGTTGACCATCCTAGGTAAACAAGACAATGATTTAGTCAGGATGATAAAATTCCGACATAGGACACATAATGTAAGGAATAACTCGGAATGCAAGATGATCATCCGTATGACATGGTAGATACAGAAACTGCTTCTTTTATTCCATCGTCATACACACCATACAGGGTTTAGTACAAGACCAAACAAAGTACTAATACGGTGAAAAGAGGATTACATCTCATCGGAGGCATCCCAAGCTCCTATACATTATTTTTCTACACCTCCGGAAAGAGTACAAACTAGGTCATAACCCACGAGTCACGCGGGACGATAGAAGACACAGCTAGTGCGAACTAATGATACTACCACTAACTCAGACCGATCCGTAGTAGTCCTCGTAGAAGTCACCTCCATAGCCTGGGAGCTCAACATGATCATCTGGAAACAGACGGTCTGGCGGAGCTTGTGGACCATAGGGGCTAGGATGAGGCCTTGGACCAACAGACGGTGGCCTGCGGGGACCGCGAGGTGGGGTGATGCCTCCTACATCACGCCAAACCATCACGTCCGGCAGAGCAGATCTCACAGGATAGAGATCGCGCATATCTGAATATCCAGCTTGCACCGCCGGTGCGAACCGAGTCAAAGTGGCCCAGTGGTCAGCACGGGTATTGAAGAGCTCTAACCTCAAGGCCCGATTTTCACGGTCCTTATCCTCGAGCATCTCAGCAGTGGTGCGAGTCCGTGAATCCTCCTGAGTGGGGTCAGCATAAATAGCTTGGAGATAACCTTGTGCTCCCGGAAGTGATCCTGGCATATACCGGAAATCAGAGTCCCGAAATAGACCAGATCTGACTCGCATAATGGTCATCATAGAGTAGGCGGCATCCTGCACAACCATCTCAATAGTAACCCCGAGTCCATAGGAGCAGTGAAGGGGTTCGGTGGATCCAGGATAAGATGGAAATATCCTGACAGTGCATAGATACTGGCTTTGATTAAAATCTCGGAATTGCTCTTCGACCGTGTACTCGGGATACCAGCGGTATCCAGCCTCAGTCATTACCCTGACCAACTTGGCAGTATGGCCGGGTACATCTAGACATCGAGTCAGGCGAACCACTTGATTGAGGTCGCGAGTGGCCATCTGAAAGCACAATCATAATGCAAAGGCATTAGAATTTCTAGCAAAATTTCGGCAGCATAACAGCTGTAAATGCTCAAAAAGGATTTTGAGACATTTGACAAAGGATTTCGTACACACTCAACATCATCATATCAAAGTTCTGAAACCATTCTAACAACATAATGTGGTAGTAGAACTGAACTAGGCTTGAATCCATCAACTTATAAGGTACTACTGATTAGTAACTCGTGATCCTGATAGAGAGAACAGATCCTAATTCCTTAACCCCCGGTGGAAGAATGGACTGACTCAGATCAGAATGTCATTAGATAAAGGAGTAAAAAGAGCCTTACGTTCCAACCCACAAACAATTCCCCTACATATAACTAAAGAATTTCTAGACTCAACATCGACCAGTTTGGCTTGGAGAACCTACAGGCAGTCCGGCTCTGATACCAACGCTGTCAGGACCCCGACTCGATGTCACATCGATCTAGCCGGTAACACCTCATATCACTTTGCGGCCTCACGAACGGTATCCCCACGGGTGTCGTCTTACCTTTTCCCGGGACCGTTTGCGCCTTTTGGCTCACGTATATGATAGTGTCGCTAGCATCCATATGATAAGGAGCCCGGGCTGACATGACTAGCCGTAAACCCAAAGTGGCACAGACTTACAGGGACAGGCATCCATGACCCAGCTTCGAACGTGTCGGTCATCAGCAAGTGGGTCCGGGCTGTAGCACTGGGCTAGCAGGACTCCGGTAAACCGGGCTGTAGCGGGCTAACAGGACTCCGGTACTCAAAGCGTGACATTTCCCCGAAGGGACAGACACAGGAACGAAGAAGGACACATGCCGGCCAGCCTAAGTGTTCCAGAGTAGTAGCAAGCTACCATGGCTCAGCGGTAACACTAGGAGACATTTCCCGGTAAGAGAGGCTACTAAAGATAAACAACTAGATAGTCAGATCCCACACATACCAAGCATTTCAATCATACACACAATATGCTCGATATGTGCAAATACAACGAAGCATCACAACATGACTCTACGACACAAGTACTTTATTTAAGGCTCAGGGAGCCATACATAACATACACAAAGGTACGGGTCTCACGACCCAACATACAAGTCATACAGTCATACAAACCAGCAGCGGAAGTACATTGTCTGAGTACAGACAACTAGTAAAATAAAAGAGGCTTGGAAAGCCTAACTATACTACGTGGTCCATCACAAGCTCAGGGTCACCACCTGGGTCTTTAGCCTACTCGTTGATGTCAACGTCTACATAGAACCCATCAGAAGGGGTTGCAGCGTCTTCTGTAAAAATGTAGATTATAGCAACATGAGTACAAAGGTACTCAGCAAGACTTACATCAGATCCTACATACATGCATAGTATCAAGAAGGGTTGGTGGAGTTATTGCAGCAAGCCAGCTTTGACTCTTGGCTAGGCTATCCTACGATACTTCAATTTGAAATGGTTTTGCGCACACGAGTCCACTACTCACCACTTCAATACACTACCGAGGATCCACCTTCGTCTTCCTACGGAAGAGCCATCCTCGGCACTCACACTTATCTTGAGGCTTTTAGTAGTTTCCATTTACTTGTCTATGAACTGTATAGGCAACCAAGTAGTCCTTTACCGCGGACGCGGCTATTCGAATAGATTATGATAACCCTGCAGGGGTGTACTTCTTCACACATGTTTCCACCACTTAGCGTCTGCACACGACATGTGCTCGGCAGACTTCAAGCGAAAGCCGACGTGGGTGTAGACCACGACCTACCTAAACACTTAAGCCTCTAGTCCAGGTTTATCGCCTATTCAGGTTCCATCCGCAGGGAGTCCGGCCGAGGTTTCCCATACGGCCCCGAACGATGTGAACAGGGTTCCCGAGATACCTAACGGGTATTCGGTACACCCGGCCACGTACCTACCGCATCACAGCCCACCCCTACGATTAGCGCTGTCCACGGCCTCCAGTAGGCTACAAACACCAGAAACTACTTGCAACTCCTGCACAGAGAGCTAGGGTGAATAAGAAGTCGAGCGGGGTCATATTTCAGGGCCCAATGCATGGTAGTAGCTGTATCTTAAATCACACATACAGATCTCAGTGCTTAAGGTCGGCTTCAATGAAACAACCCACCATGTACTCCTACATGGCCTCTCATCGATACCTTTACCAAATCGTGTTCACCACACCACTCTCATTACCGACATAATCATTTCGCTCTAGCCCATCACCCAGATGAACCAGACCTGACACGACTCTAAGCATAGCAGGCATAGCAAGGTAGGAACAACACATACATATGGCTCAATCAACTCCTACACATGCTAGTGGGTTTCATCTAGTTACTGTGGCAATGACAGGTCATGCAGAGGAAATGGGTTCAACTACCGTAGCACACAGCAGTTTGAAACGCGTTGTCTTAATGCAGTAAAAGAGAGCAGGAGCGAGAACATGGGATTGTATCGATATGATCAAATGGTTGGTTGCTTGCCTGATGGTTCGATGCACTGATACGGTTCTTCGTTAGGGTAATCACGGTACTCCTCGGGGGCAGAACCTGCCGCAAAGAACACCGATATACAACCATCACCAAACAATATGCGACAATATGATGCATGCATGAAACATGGCAATATGAGTGTGTTGGGCTAATGCAACTAAAACCAGAAGGGTTTGAACAAATTTGAATCAAAGATTCAAATTTCAAACTCAAGCATGGCCTTTTAAAGTGCCTTTCCTTGTTCTGCTTGAAACATCAATTTAACTTGTTTGATCATGCATGAAAATGGTACAGATGGATAGATTGGATTTTTCTGATCCTTTTTCATATATAATTTGTCCAAATTGGAGTTACAGAATAAAAGTTATGAATTTTTGAAGTTTAATTAATATTCTGGAATTTCCTCATTAAATTTAAATCCAGAAATTATAATTATTGCGCCAGCATGACGTCAGCATGACGTCAGTGGTCAACTGCGGCTGTCTGGGGTCAAACCTGACGTGTGGGGTCCACACGTCAGTGACAGGGGGGTTAAACAGGGTTAGTTTAATCCTAATTAGGGGTTAGTGGCGCTGGGGGCCCACTGTCAGTGTCAGGGGGTTAACCATTAGTGGTTAGCACTAATCCTAATTAGCTACTGGGCTGGGCCCACCTGTCAGGGACTCAGGGGGGTTCCTGCTGTGGTCAAAGTGGGTCAAACCCACCGGCGACGTGACGCCGGCGAGGCCCGAGACGGCGGCGCGACGCGGGATCGCGCTACAGGGCACGGGCGAGGCCGTGCTTGGGCTCGTTGGAAAGCTCTTGCTCCCGCGCGTCGAACGGTGGCCGTGGCTGGGCCTGGGGTGGCCGGAGTCGACGGCGACGAGCTCGGCTGCGGCCGCCGGAGTTCGGGTGCGGTCGGAATCGGTGTTGCAGGGGGTTTGGGGAGGCGTTAGTGCGTGCTGCGTGCTCCTAGTGAGGTGTGGAGCACGATAGTGTGCTCGGTTGGGTGCTACGGTGACCGTGGCCACGACGGTGACTTCGCCGGTGGCGTGGAGCTCTCGGCCAAGGTGGGGCTAGGGCCTAGAGATCGAACGAGACCAGGGGAGAAGGGGGAAACGACTCGGGGGCTCACCGCGGAGCTGCAGGGATGGTTAGCGGGCTCGGGGACGCGCTGGAGACGGCAAATTTGACGGCGACGATGGTCGGAGCCCGAAGAGGGGAACGGCGACGTGGCGGCGATGCAGGGCTTCCGGGGAGCTGTGGGTCGGTGGAGAGGAAAGAGGGGGTCGAGGCGGAGCTCCTGAGCTAGTCGGGGGAGCGAGGGGTGGCCGGAGACGGCTGCTGTGGCGAACGGCGGCGACGGTGGTGTTCGGCCGTGTGAGAGAGAGAGCGAGGGAGAGGAGGGAAGAGCCGAGGGAGAGTGAGAGAGAGCAGGGGGGAGGCGTGGCGTCGTCCGGGGCATCGAGCAAGGAGGGGAGGGCAGGCAAGCAGGGAGAGAGGTGGCGTGGCGCGGTGGC
>NC_057807.1:471737665-471738233 GCF_018294505.1 Triticum aestivum | reverse complement strand
CGCGCGCGCGCCGGCCACACTCCCCTCCCTCTGTCGGGACGAAGACGACAGAGGAGGGAGGTGGGCTGGGCCGGCTGCTGGCTGGGCCAGCCAGCTGGCTGGGCCGCACAGTGGAGGAGCCCAGGTAAGCTCCTCCTGTTATTTATTTTCTGTTTTCTAATTTCTGACATTTGTTTTGATTTAAAAAATATATTAAATCATTTATTTAACTTATGCCAATTTTTGCAGGAGCTATATATATTATTCCAGAGCTCCTTTATATTTGGCATAATATTTGGACATATATTAATATATATAATTAATATATTTCCAATGCAAATATTTATGCATTAATTCCAAATGCCCAAAATAAATACCTATGAGCTCTTAAAAATATTGGTTTGATTTTTATCTCTGTCCAATATTTTCAGAGAGCATCATGAGCATTTTCTTGGACCCTTTTGGAGAAATTTTTATTTGGGTCATTTTCAAAATGATTCTGAGGGTTTCACAGATCCCCATTTCAAGTTTCTGATGAAAGAGTAAACATGATGCAACACTCTAATGCATGGCTAACTAGGATGTGACA
>NC_057807.1:471403393-471412668 GCF_018294505.1 Triticum aestivum | reverse complement strand
TACTGACCCAAAAGTCGATTCGGTCGACTGAAGTGTGGCTTAATCGGAGCAGAGCAGCAGCACGAGTGAGGGGGAGAGCAGCAGCAGCAACTGGGCGAGCGAGCGATCGAGTGAGAGCTGGAGCAGCAACAGCAGCGCAAGAGAGCGAGCGAGAGCAGGAGCAGCATCAGCAGATCCGGCTGGTATGGACGCCGCCGCCGAAGGGGCCTCACACTCAGGGAGAGCCACCATGGAGATGTCGCCCGCGGCGCCGGCTTCAAGGTAACTGCTCCATGGGGGTGCGGGATGGAGCACCTTGGCGTCGGGAGGTCGAGTTAAGGAGAAAGTGCGATGTGATGAGTGTACAACCTCTTTGGTGGCTCCGAGTAGGCCTCGGCTTCGTCCGAGGAGTCAGTGAGGATGCTGCAGTTCCGGTGGAGCAGGTTAAGGCGGCATTGTGGGGATGGAGCAGCCGCGATGGATGAGGCGATTGTCGGAGCAGCTCCTTGGAGGTGGAGGACGGGGCGGCTGAACCGGCTGGACGACGAGATGGATGACGGATCCTCATCCATGGAGGTGGACGAGGGACATCGAGCTGTTGTGGTGGACGACATCGTCGGGGAAGAGGCTCCGGCTGGGCAGCGGTGACATGGCGGACGAAGGAGGGTGGGGTTTCGCGGCTGGAGCGGAGAGGTTATGGCGGCCTGGGATTTCGAATGGCGAAAAGGGGGCGATGGGAGGGGGTGAAGCATGACTTAGGGACGCGCTTGTCCAAAATGTAGGGTGTGTTACAAAAGTACCCCCCACCGAGTTGAACTAGTGGCCCTTTCGGCTCAGGGTTAGAAGGGGGATTTCGCGTGTCGGGATTTGGCAGCTGGAGGGAGTTTTCGCGCGCGTTGTAATTTTGGGATACCAAGGCGTGGGTTGTGAAGGCGCCAGTTTTGGGAGCACGATATCTGAATTTTCAGGATATAACAAGACGCGGGTTGAATTTGAGGGACAAGCCTAATGTGTAGTAATATTGTAGTTGTACGTACCAAATCTATTCGCACTTCCCTCAACCAAAAAGAAAACAAAAAAAAACTATTCACACCACACAAAGAGAGAGTGTTGCCCCGTTTTACTATACAAATGCTATTCAAAGCTACTCCCTCCTTCCATCTATATAGAGCCTAATGCGTTTTTCGATGCTAACTTTGACCAAATATTAGAGCAATGGTATATGACATGCAACTTACACAAAGCACACCGTTAACTTTGTCTGTGAAAGGTTCTTTCAATGATATATTTTTCACATTGTGCATGTCATGTACTATTAATCTTGTCAATAGTCAAAGGCGGTCTTAAAAATCTCATTACGCCCTATATAGATGGAAGGAGGGAGTATGAATCCATGTTATGTCCGATTAAATTTTTTCGCTTGCTGTATAATGCATGTAACCTACTCATACCAACATTTTAGTGCATTCCAAATGTCTATACTACCACTGCAATTCGAACTAAATTTGAATTTGTTTCTCTATTACAATAAGAATCTACAATCATGATTGTTGCCAGCTTCAACCATCATAGTTTCCTTGCTATCCGCCAGATATAAATCAGCCGGCCTATAATGCAGGATGGCAGGAACACCATCATCAACAACTCCGTTTTTTATAAGAGTAAAGATAAAAATATATTAAATGTAGTATCACATGTTCATAAACACACCATGTGTATCACTGTTATATATATTCACACATGCGTCAGTTTAAAACACTATGATAAATTCTTCAAATATTTGAATTCGCTTTTTATAATGAAGTATATATATGATCTCTATTCGTCTTTTAACCCACACAACCATCTTATATTTGTAGCTAGCGCTAACTTTCTCTTGTGCATGCACATGCCCGCATCCCTCTCACCCTCCCTCAGCATTCTCTAGCTCCATCGCGCAAATTCGTCTTTCCACTTTAGGTCGTTCACCCATGGTGTGTGTAGGCCCCCCAGCTCCTTCTTTACGGCACACATCGATTGATATGCCTCTCTAGCCAGGTGTGCCTAGCACAAACACAAGCTTCCCCCCTTCTCTTGTCACCGTCCATGCCTCACTCCCACCACTCTTTTCATCGTTCTCGTACTCGCACACTCCTTCCCGCTTGATATAGTATGCCTCTCGTACCACCTCCTACATGCATCCCTCTATCTCTATCCTTCTCCTCGTGCCTCGTTTGCTTCTAACACACACATGCATGTATACCGATCGATCTCCCAACATATACCTAGATCGACTTTAACTACCCCCCCCCCATTGATCGACGTACCTCACAAGTTATGTCTCTCCTTTCTCTAACAAAGGGCGATTCATCTTCCTATGTAGTTATGTCTGCTTACCACAGCCACATCGTCCCCCTATCATTCGTGCATGCCTCCTGACCCGTCTCTCACACGCACGTGCACAGACAACAAGCAGCCATCGCCTCTCTTATTGATATTGCGGGCGTGCCCTCCTTTTGTCTAGCAAGCCTATCCCACCATTTGTTAGAAGCAACTCCACTACCACCCCCTCCAACACTCTAGCTTTGTCTCTCTCCCAACCTTATTCCTCTCCTGCACATATGCATGGATGCCGATCGATCTCCCTTAATACATGAGGCAGATCGATCTCCTTAATACATGAGGTAGGCCTCTCTCCTCCTCCACACATATACCAGCCATTGTACCTCTGTAGTTAATTGGGCCTCCCTCTTCCCCACCACAAACCGATAGTTGAGCACTGTAGGTAGGTATCCATGCCACAGAGACAAACTGCACATGTCCCCTCTCACATTCCAGTAGGCCAGCCACCCTATATCTTTGACATGGGCACACACAAATTTGATGGCACTCTTTATCGATTGTGCGCGCGCACACACACACACACATCATCCCTCTTTTCGATTCTATGGACACCTCAAGCCAGTGATACCTCCACTCTCTTCTCGTGGATCGCCCCCTCTATATATATGTTATATCCAGGACTCTATTTCACACACATTCCATATGTTACATTTTTTGATTGAACCCCCCCCCAAAGAAAACTCTCAAGAACCCACACACTATATATCCCTAGGTTTGTATCTCTCTCACACAACCCCACGCAGGTGGTGTACGTATACAAGAAGAGAATAGGTGCACCGTGCACGTACTCACGCTTCGTGCCCAGCCACACCCGCGCGGGTACACGGTGGAGCTCATTTCTTTAGAAATGGCAGCCCACGTGCTAATTTGAACGCGTGTAGCGGTTGTTTACCTAGGGAGGTCGTGTACCACGCCTGCACGAAACAAAGTTCGACTTGATGCGTTGCCACGCTATTTTTAAATAAAGTTATAGCGCTCAATGCCACGTACATAGAATATAAAACGATTTTTATGGAGAAAAAGGTAGTCCGCTCACTATATACAATGGAGCCTTGCGTGCCTGGTTTGTCGCTCTTTAGAGTATCTCACACAAGGCTGTGGTGGCCTCTCTCTCTCACCGTTGGTCACTGATCCGGCTGCATCCCATCTGCCAGGGGAAAGAGAGTGCGGTTGCCTCTCTCTCTCTCACCATTGGTCATTGATCCGGCCGCATCCCGTCCGCCAGGGGAAAGGGAGGAAGTGCATCGTTTCTCCATTCGAAGGCGTCGAGGAAGCATGTCCCGATCTGCGGTACACGTCGTTCTCTCTGACCAAGCTCTGACGCGGCAGGGCCTATGCCACCTGCTCGCAGATTCCGCCCGCCGCCGCTCACCTAGTTACATCCCGATGACCTCCAGGTATCCCCTCCGGCCTTGCTCCACTGCCCGTCTTCCCATGTCGTTGCATGTGGATCTTCCATAGTTCTTTGCCCAAAACGTAGCTCGTCCAGCGTACTTTCCATATTGCATTCTTGTCCTCACACCATTTTAGACAAACACAACCATGTTGTTATCTTCCCTTAGGGAAAGGAATATGCTTCTTTTTGGTCGTCGCATGTGTCATCAACTGTTATTGGCCAGTAATTGTTTCCTTTCTACCTCTTTTTTTGCAAACAGGGCTATCCATTTCACCTTGTTGCTATTGCGACCTTTTGGTGAACTGCACAAATCACTTTTTTCTTAAGAGTGTTTTGTGCAGTTGTACTAAAATGTCACATGGGAAACGTCTCTACATTTCAGTGCGACTGCACAAAGGGAGATTGGTTTTGCTCTATCCTCCTCATCCTACTCCGAGCCTTATCTTCTCCAACTAGTTAGTCTTAAGAGAGACTACAAAGGTGACCGGCTTCTATTTATCTGTTTATTGTTTCATCAGCAGTCCTCTATTATCGTAATCACACTTAATATCTTTGGAACAGGGACGCTCAACTCTATTTTAGTGGAACTTCACAAAATGATCGGAATGTTGCATGCTCCAGACAGCTACTTTTTCCCCAACATGCCTTGTTGATTTAGACAGAGCTGGGGGGACGTTGCTGCCAATGAAAGCATGGATCGGTTTTAATTTAACACCTTCTCACAACTCTATCTTCAGTTGTGATGTATTTATTAGCTCTGATCTTCTAATAATTGACATGCATTAGCAAGGAAGTTAGTTTTTTATTGTTTCCGAAAGAGCATCGATGGAAAGACACGCGAAACAGAAGCTGGAAGCTCACACCATTGTGCAATTTCATGTCTCGCTGGAAAATTATTTCTATAGTACGTCAATTATGTAAACAAATGATGGACGCTTGATAGCATTGCCAGAAGCCTCTTCATCATCCGGGTCCATGTGCCATGCACAAAATTATACTCCTTCATTCCTCAATATTTGTCTTTTTATGAATTTCAAACGGGCATATTTTAGAGTGTAGATTCACTCATTTTGCTTCGTATGTGTACTCCCTCCGTTCCTAAATATTCTATTCATCTTTCTAGAGATTTCAACAAGTGACTACATACGGAGCAAAATGAGAGAATCTACACTCTAAAATATGTATATACATCCATATGTGCCAGTCCATTTGAAATCTCTAAAAAGACAAATATTTGAGTAGTCACCCGTTGAAATCTCTAGACAGACAAATATACTCCGGAGTATATTTAAGAACCGAGGGGGTAGTTCACAACCGCATGGGAGACTGAGCCCGGTCGTTGCGCCGCATTAATAGTGAGTAATGAGTAGTCAAATCGTAAGCCCCACCTTTCCCACTGTAAGTTCCTCTGAAGAAGCAACCATCAATATGCTCTTCTTTGAATCCGCTCATACTACTCCATCCGTCACTGTTTATACAGCGTGCCTCAGAAAAAAGAAAAAAGATCTGTGGGACCAAGGCGACTAGCGATCGGCCTAAAAAACAGCATTGGTAGTTATAGCACGGTGTCTATTACTAGAGGGAATAATGCGTACACACATGCATGCAGTGCTTCCACCCTGGGTACACACATGCATGCACTTACACCACTCCGTAGGAGTAGTACAGAGTACATGGAGAGAAAATTGTGGACTTGATTGCGGTTACCATGCCCTAATTAATTGAGCATTAAACCAAACGCGTCTAAAGTCTCTCTGGTGGTGGAAATGCATTGACAGAAATGCATCATAATGAAGCGCGCCCTGTAAACTGTGACAGAGGGAGGAGTAGTATGAAGGTTCAAAACCAAGTACATGTATGTATAGTCAGTCAACGCACCTCCTCTTGGCATATAACTGACATGTGGGACAGGAGTGTGAGCAACCCGATCTCAATTGACGGTAAAGAGACAACCCGCCGTTCCTTGAGAGAGACGAGGAGCGAGAACACACAGACAGGTTCGCATGGAGGCCAAGATATATTCAAGCATGGTTGGTTGATCGATATCATTCATTACATGTTGGGCTACCGTTTTCCGCCCTTCTCCAGAATAAACATGTATTTATAAGAGAAAAAAAATAAGAGTACAGACGCTCCACCATGCGGTTCTAGTAGTAGTACTACTCGTACTACTGTGCTTGGCTCTTCGCCTCTTTGTGAAGTCGAACGATGATGGTACTCCGCATGTTGGGTACTATAGTGTATGCTTCTGACAATCTGACACCAAATGGACTGATGCACGTCCACCGAGGGTAGGTTGCATTAGTCAAAAGGTGTAAGCGAGCTTCACCTTGTCCTGCAAGCTTCTCCTCATTCTGCGAGTTGACGGGACACACCAAAAAGTAGTGCTAGTCCATACTCCCTCCTTTCCGGTTAATATGGCTTAATCTTTTTTGCGGGTAAATAAGGGAGCTTTATTCATATATAAGCATTCTTAGGACGATCAGCCAAGACACTAGTCACTAGGAAGCGAGGTACCCCGCAAAAAAAGAAGTAGGAAGCGAGATGTTTCATCAAGCCAGCTCTCGGCCACATTCAAAGTGCAGCAAGCACGGTTCGCATGAAGATGCGCTGCAAGGTTTGCTGACCTGTTTACATGCTGAATAACAAAAAAGGAGGAAATATTACCGAGCTCTACTATTTGTAACAGGATATGAGCCAGAATTAAGCGAGAATTGTGGCGAGTGTTCCATGCAATCAACTTCCATTATCACATGCGAGAACCCTCGAAGAGAACCAATGTGTTGAAGATTGCTTTATCACATTTTAAAATTATAATAAGAGTGCAAACGCTCCTCCATCCGGTTCATAGTACTAGTATAGTATGTACCTTTATAGACTATATTAGTAGTACTAGTACTAGTAAACTTTGCGCTTGGCTGTTCGCCTATTCGGGAAGTCAAACAATAGCAGCACTAGTAGTATAGTGTATGCTTCTGGCAATCTGACTCCGAATTAACTGTTGCACGTCCACCGCCTGAGTGAGGGGATGCATTAGTCAAAAGTTTCTCCTTGTCCTGTGAGCCACCGCGCGCAAGTAATGCTAGTCCATACTGCCTCCTCTCCGGTTATTATGGATTAATTTCAAACGAGATAAATACACTGTCTGTCACTGTATATTTGTAAAAATACGGTCAGTGGACTTCATAATACGCTCATTGCGCTCAATATATATATTTTCCGGTGTTTATACGTTCACTAGCTCACCCTTACTGAGTATGTGTGTGCATGCACGTGTAGGTTGAGCACTTAGCGTGACCGTGTGTGTTCCGTCGTGTGCTCGGACATGCATGCATTAGGGCGTCGCGCGCGTTTTTGCGTCCATGTGTACGTGTGACTGTTGCATACACGTAGGGGGAGTACGTGTGACTTTTGAATGATACGTACGCAATATAAAATGGTTCATATGGTGAGAAAAATAAAACCACTATATATACACTAGTAGGAGCCTAAGCTACAAGCCTGCTTGCTAAGGTTTCTCTCTTCACAAGCATAGAACGACGGTCCTGATCCCGCAGTTGGGGGAAGGGCACAATGTTCTGCGTAGATGCGGTCGACATCGGCGAGGGAGAAAACCCACAGTCGATGCGTCCCAATCGGGGGTCAACGCTGTATGGGCCGATGTCGCGTCCCAACCGCCCTTCTAGGTGCAGCCCGACGTCCCAGGTAGTCCATCTTCCTCTTGGAGCCGGCTTGCTCCACTGCCGTAGCTCCATCTCCATGTAGATCTTTCTCCACTTCTATCGGCTTCTACTTGTGATGAGTTTATGTCTCATGAACTAGTGCCAGTACTATTATTCTAGTCACACTCTTCAATATCTTTGCCATCAGGGATGCTCAGGTCAATTTTAGTGGAACTGCACAAAAGCATCGTATGATCCGAGGGTGCCAGCCATCTTTCCTTCGACATGTTCTACCTGGCCAGGGAATTAAATCATGTTTAAGGTTTAGGGTTTAAGTCGTAGTGACCCCATCAGTAGTTTTTCTTTCGTACACGCTCTCAGAACTTTTTTCTTTATGTGTGAAGTAAATATTGGCTATGATCTGTGAATCATTGAGATGCATTAGCATGCGTGTTAGTTTTCCTTTGTATTTGATGGAATGTTGTAATGGGGCAACCTTGGAATAGGAATGAAAATGGAGTGGAAAGTTTCCGTTTTTCCGGAGAAAAATGGAAACGGAGAGAAACCAATGTTTCGTTTCGTTGGATCGTGCCATCGAGCAAAACCAACGTTTAAATCACGTCTGTCGTGTTCGTGTCTCACCCTCCTCCACGGCTCGACCCCACATGGTCGCTCAACATGCCACTCACCGCAAACCGAGTATACGATAACTTTCCCGCCTGCTTGTCGATGGATCACGCCATGGTGTACTACTAGCACTACTGGAAGAGATTGACGAGTTGGGGGAGGACAGCTAGCTGTAGCACGGACTCCCATGAACTTTTTACATGCATGTTGTAGTCGGCTATTGCGACCTTTGAACGCGAAGCAACGCATGCACCCGGAAGCGGCGCGGGCGATGCTGTCTCGGCCGGCGCGCCGCTTCAATGCTGGCGCCAGTGAGAGGTCGTGTCCGCTCTGGCCGGGCATGAATGCGGCACTGACCGTTTCGAGCGGGAATCACGCGCGGGTGATGAAGAGGGTTCGGGTTGGTCAGGACCGGCCGTGGCAGCGGTCCGGACGTGCGCAAACAAGAGTTGATGTACGTTAATATTTCTGCGTATATAATTAACAACATAAATAATGTGCTAGTTGGACAAATATGATTGGAGATGGAGATGGAAATGGAATTTTACGTAAACACGGATATGCATGTATATGTCTATGTGTGTGTGCGCGACGACTCTCGCGACCTGGAAGCATGGACATGTTTTTGATCGAGTTTTCTTTCTTGGTACGTTAGAAAATTAGTTTGTCTAATTCACATCTAGATGTTATTTAAGGATATCACATGTAAGATCCCACAAGTATATAATATAAGCGGGAGCCTCAGCTCTTGTTCGCTAGGGTTTGCACTCTCCACACGCTCGCCGCAATACATATATGTTACACGCCGGAGGCTAAGTGTTCATTTGCTAGGGTTTGCTATATTCACAGTCTCTCACCCTCTCTTCACCAGATCTAAACAAGACTGTGTTGGCCTCTTGTCTCTCTTCCCCCTCATAGCTGGTGAAGGAGGCGTCCGTATCCCGTCGCACCGGGAAGGGGAGGAGGTGTAGTGTTAACTCTATCGCCTTCGACGAGGGAGGCAATCCACTGTCGGCTACCTATTCTCTTTCACCCAGCGCCTATGCAGGAGGGCCACCGACCCCTTCTTCCTCACTGCCATACTTAGTGTGGGCAGATCCGGCCTCCCGCTGCATGCATTGCCACATCTCGACGACCCTAAGGTATAAGTTTCTGTGAAACCATTGTTGCTCTAGCTGCATGTGGATCTTTTTCGATCTGTAGTCGAATCTAGGTCTTGGTTCAAAGAG
>NC_057807.1:471396873-471403011 GCF_018294505.1 Triticum aestivum | reverse complement strand
GGGAAAAGGGGGGGTAACAGAGTACACACATCTATAAGGAACCGGTCTCTTTGTTGAAAAGGGAAAGAAACTAGGGGGGGGGCAGGTAGTTTGTGCAGGACTAGATTTGCTTCCCTCACATAGGAAAAAAGTTCAAAGAGAACAAATATGGGACCAACACAGATATGCTGCTTGGCTACATACTCTGCATCACCCATTTATACGTGTGGACACACATGGTGCTAGCATGTCCCATACAGCTATTTTGCTGTTGTTCATCTAAGAATACCGCCGGAAAATTGAAGTAATGCCAGTGTTAAAAGTAAATTACATTTTTAATGAATGTTGTTTCAAGAGAGTGTCTCTGTTAATATGAATCAATGCAACCGTTTTAGAAATGCTACTATCCTACTTTGTTTTCCATCCAAGATAAGTTAGATGCTTCTTTCTGTCACCGTTTGTTTCATCCTCATTTATCGGCAAGTAATTGTTTCCTTTTTTGCCTCTGTTAAAACAGGGGTATCGATTCAACTTGTTGCTATTGCGACATTTTGCTTCGCTACTCGAAACACTTATGTTTTAAGAGTGTTTTGTGCAGTTCAACTTGAATGTCACACCGGTGACTTTGCTTAATTTCGGTGGAACTGCACAAAAGGAGATCCGAGATTTGTTTCCAGTGTTCCTGTGAAGTTGTTTCAAATCTTGGTCTCAACCACATGATATCTTTTCAACTTGTTGCTATTGCGACATTTTGCTTCGCTTGCTTGATTTCAGTGCAACTGCACAAAAGGAGATTGGATTTCCTATTCGTGTTAGCTGATTCGTATTTTATCCTAGTGTTCTCATGAAAGGTCAGTACAGGCCTTCATCCACATGATTGCGCAGTGTTCTTTGAGATGTTGTGCTACCTATATTGGTACTGTTTTAAATAAATATTGAATTGAAGCTATTGTATTGCTGTCTTTTCCCATTAAGTAGTGAACAAAAATGGGACCAACCCAGACATGATGCTTGTTGCTTTGTTACAACAAACTCTGCATCACCCCCTTTATAAGTAGATGGAAGCACATATTGTTGTTGCGCCCACTCTCCCCTGGAACTATTTATGCTTTTCGTTAATCTAATGCCGCTGGTAAAATTAAGCAATGCCACTCTTAGAATTAATTAACTACCTAATCTTAGTTCAAAACTGCAACACTTGTTAGGAATGGTACTATCCTGCTTTGTAGTTCTTTCTACATGTTTAACCAAGGTATTGTTAAGATAATGTCTCTTTAAAAATGAATCAGTTGCATTGTTTTAGGAATGGTACTTTTTTGCTTTGTCGTTCTTTATACATGTTGAAACAAGGCATTGTTAAGATAATGTCTCAGTCAATATGAATGAATCACACTGATGGAGAATTGCTACTCTCCTGCTTTGTTTCCCATTAAGACAAGTCATCAACCGTTATTTCTCAGTAATTGTTTCCCTTATAACTATTGTTGCTTACATGAATATCAAAATTAAAGCTCGGTTTTATTCCGACTTCGATTTTAGTTGAACTGCACAAAAGGAGCCAATGTGTCCAAGGCAAACTACTGCGTTACTGGGTCCAGTTGGACGTTCCACTTTGCAGAAAGAAGCAGTCACTGGTTGCGGTACATTACAGAAGGAATGACCGAGAAGCTTTACAGAGTATTATTAGACACCGGTGACATGACTAGTCTGCAAAGACCATTGGCAATTTAACAACACGTGGAGTGCCCTGGGCAAAAAGTGCCCAAACAAGTACAAGAAGCTACGATAGGACACGATCATAGGCATTACATATTTTGAATGGGAAAAGCTTGTCAAAGTTTAATCATTGATGTTAGCAAAAAGACGTTAGTTTAATATATTGGAATTGGAAAACCTTGTCAAAATTTGCTCATTGATGTTAGCCAGAAGACATGCATTTGATATTTTTGAGTGGGACGCCCTAGCTGGGAGTAGCGTCGAGTGTTTTTTCCTATTCCTGTGTTTAGTTTAGAAGTAAATAGTTACTCTGCTGAGATATTCCTGTGTTAAGAGTTTGTTCTGAATATTGTCTATGTAATGCCAGGCCTTGTGTTTGATTGCAATGTTGAGCTTGGAATGTTGTGGCATGCGGCATCACGAGCTGTTCACCGTGCCTCCTGAGCATAATGCTTCGTATTGTTTTGCATGTCGATCTAATGCCAGCGATTTGCTTGTTAAGAAGATCATCCTCTTCTGTTGTTTCCATGCGTAAGAAGTTCATCATCTGATGTTTCATTCATAGCCTATACGACATGTCGGGTAGGTTAGACGTGAAAGCATATGATCTTCTGACCAACTCATGGTATTAGGTTGTGATTGGATCGTTGTTTTCCAACCAAAACCGCTTGTAAAACTGACGCATGTAAATTAAAACATATGGTCTCGGCGAAGGTGCTTGGTTGGTCAATTCCGACTAGTAAAATATCGGAAGTACTTCACACACGATAAAAACGCTGAACGACACTCAAACGATTGCTAATCCAGCTGTTAGCTGATGTTTCAGCCTTGCCCATGGATGGCATGATACGCACGTCGTGCATGTATCGTTTGGTAATGTCGTCCATATAGCAGTGCTCATGAAATATACACTGGTCTCTCAAATTACATGCGTAACCCTCCGGTTTTACTTACAGACCTCGGGCCTTCCGATGACGAGTAAATTACACTTGTATGTTAATACATGTTTGAAATAAACCAGAGCTCCCAAGCGCAGCCTTACCGTTTCATGCCGTCTTAGTTTCTCGAAGGTGCTCATAGGTGTCCAATGATCCTGGCTTCCTGAATGAGTAGCGGGCGCTGTATCTGACCTCCGTAGGGCCCGCGAGGCCCTCTCTGTTGTCCTTCGAGTTGTTGCGCTTGCCGTGGCATCAAGCATTGTTAACATGGTCAACGAACATGAGGATTCAGGAGATGACTTTAGTTTGACTGGATGACACTAGGGACCCACTAGGGCCATAGCCGTACGTACGCAAGTGCCTCCTTATTATGTACAACTATATTTTTTTTGCTTTCTCTTGGTTTCCTGACATCACGGTCCCACACCATTGTCAACCTATGTAGTCAATATAAACGAGAGAATTGCACAAGGCGCGGCCGACATCTGGCACCAAGCAACTCGAGCAGTATTTGTGTTTTTGAGGCGTGAGCACTGCAGAGTTTTTCTTGGCGATGATTTCGTTGTTGTCCAGAGGAGAGTAGGGTATTAACTGGGCGGGATGTTGCCCGTCTAGCCCAGGCCAGATATCCAGCCCAGATACTACTTTTTTCAAGATGAAAATGGCTAGCCCAGCTATACGTCTTTTTGAGGAATACCCAGGCAAGGTCAACTTGTTATTCTCTACCCCGCTGGGCTGCAAATCTTTCCTAGGAGGGATGCATTAGGCTTAGCAGGAAAATGGGCTTTAAATATAATAAATGGGATGTAATTATAAAAACTGGGCAGTAACTATAAAAAATGCACCAAACACGAAATTAGTTTATAAAATATTATTTATGGATTTTGAAAATCTTAAATTTTCATTGTTGCACGCGCAATGTTCCGTTGGATTTTTACGTAATACAAATTTATATTATTCTGACTAGAAATTTCGGGATAAAAATATTTTGGATCCCATCAAAATGTGGGAAATTTTATTGAATTCTGTCTTCAACGGTTGGTTGAAATTATTAATCGTTGTCCTAGCTAGAAAATGGGCTGTACTTTTAACAAACTGTAAATGGGCTGTTGTAAATTCCATTAGAATTCAAAAATGGGTTGTACATTCTTACAGAACGCAAATGGGATATAAGTTCTTTGCCACACACTTGTGGGCCTACTAAGTAACGCGTCCCCTAAAAAAAATAAGTTGACGCGTATGCAAGGCTTTGTCAACTTATTATAGTCAACACACGGTTCTAGCAGCAGTGGCCGTTGGATATCTATCCAACGGATGTCGTGCTTCTTCTTCAATCTCGGATATTCTTAGCTTCGGCCGCCCAAAAATTATTCCTCCCCCTGACATCTGGGGCGCACTGTTTCAGAGGCTGACCTGTGGGCCTACTAAGTTGGAGCGTACCAAGGGCTTTGTCAACTTAGTCATATAAACGATTCTAGCTTCAGTGACCGTACGATGTCCATCCAACGGCTGTAGTGCTTCTTTAACCTCTGGTCTTCTTGGTCCAGCCGCCCAAAGCAGCACCGGTCGTGCCGCCTGCTCCTACCTCCCGTGGCCGGCTGTGCTGCTGCGGAGGCCTCACCGCCCCATACTACTCCCACCGCTGGCCAGGTCATCTCTCCACTCACCCACACCCCCTGTTATTCAGCGGCAACGACAGCCTCACACCGCAGCTGAACCAGTGAACCCTCGTACTCCCCTCCGCGCGGGCTTCCACTGTCGCGTCTTCCTCGGCTCCGCGTCGTCCCCTTCCTAGGCGTCGCCGTCGTCCACCGCCCTGGTGCTCTCGACGCGGCGTGGTCAACATGGTCAATGACCGACTTCCATCGGAAGAGTACTGTACGTGGATAGGCTGACAGCTGGGTCCATGGCGGCCGCAAGGAAGTGCCTCCTTATTACACGCAAAATAATTATTCCTCCACCTAACAGCAGGGACCCACCGGACGGGCCACCTTATTTCGTGAAAAAAACGTTTCCCCCTGACTGCTGGGACCCACCATACCGGCCACCGTATTTCGTGAAAAAAGCGTTCCCCCTGCTGTCAGCTCGGACCCACCGGAAGTGCCTCTTTATTACGCACAAAAAATGAATACTCCCCCTGCTAGCTTGGGCTCACCTGGGTGGGAAGCTGACTTGTGGGCCTACTAAGTTGATGGGGATGGAGGGCTTTGTCAACTTAGTCAATATGAACGGTTCTAGCTCCAGTGACCGTACGTTGTCCATCCAACGACCGTAGTGCTTCTTCAATCTCTGGTCTTCTTGCTCCAGCCGCCCAAAGCAGCGCCGGTTGTGCCGCTTGCTCCTGCCTCTCATGGCTGGCTGTGCTGCCGCGGATGCCTCACCGCCCCCTACTGTTCCCACCTTAGGCCAGGCCCTGCGGCGACGGCAGCCTCACACCGCAGCCGAATGAGTGAATACTCATACTCCTCTCCGCGTGGGCATCCACTGCCACGTCTTCACCGGCTCCGCGTCGTCCCCTTCCTAGGCCTCGCCGTTGTCCATCGCCCTAATGCTCTCGGCGCGGTGTGGTCAACGTGGTTAAGGAACGACTTCCATCGGACGTGGACTGTACGTCGAGAGGCTGACAGCTGGGTCCACGGCCGCAACAAGGAAGTGCCTCCTTATTACGCAGAAAATAATGATTCCTCCACCTGACAGCAGGGACCCACCGGACGGGTCACCGTATTTCGCGAAAAAAATGTTTCCCTCCTGACTGCTGGGACCAACCAGCTACACCTTCGCATGCAAGGAAGTGCGTCTGGGCAAAAAAAACCAAAACGATTCGCCGCCGGACTGCTGGGACCCACCAGCTACATCTTCACAGGCAAGGAAGTGCCTGACAGTTGTCATTCTGGTCGAAGCGTACATAGCGTTGTCATTCTGGTCGCGAACGTGTACGTACATACTGGTCGATGTAGAGGCACGCACGTGTCGTAGTAGAGGCGCGCACGTGTCGTAGTAGAGGCGCGCACATAGCATGTACACGTACGTGCAGCAGCGAGGGTGCAAGAAAGAAAATACGGCCACGTATGCACATACGGGCAGGGTCTCGAATGCCTACTCGCGCATACGTACATGGCTGGGTTGGAACGGAGAAACAGCATCATCGTCGTGTTCATGGGGAGCCAACCGGCTAGGTCGGAACGGAATGCGTGGTCGTGTTCATCGGGAGGGCTTAGACGGAACAGGCGATGGAAACGAGACCTGGCGTACCGCACAACGGAGGAAACGGCCCTGTGTTCGACCGGCCACGTTCGAAATGGGATCCTATTGATCGGGAGGGGCCTGGCGTACCGCAAAACGGAGGAAACGGACCTCCTGCGGTTGAAATGGGGGTCCTGTTGATCGGGAGGGTGTGGTGTACCGCAAAACGGAGGAAACAAACCTCCTACGGTCGAAACGGGGGTCCTGTTGACCGGGAGGGGTGTGGCGTACCGCAAAACGGACAAAACAGACCTCCTACGGT